>NC_061082.1:13171996-13209791 GCF_021917145.1 Hypomesus transpacificus
CGACTCAATCTCAAAGGTGTAGTTGGCGTGAGAGGAGAAGTCCACCACCGTTACCGTGGCGTTGGTCAGGCCTTGATGGCGGGGCAGGAAGCGGAGCTCCTCCTCGCAGAGCTGGCATCGGTCTGCCTCGGGCCCGCAGCGCTTGCACAGCACGTTGTAGGTCAGGTCGCGCCGGCCGCCGCTGTCGCTAGGCGGATTCCACTCCAGCAGGAGGCTGGTGTCGTTGAGGTTGAAAACCAAGTTGCGCGGGGGGGACGGTGGGCCTGAAGGTCGGGGGAAGAGAAGGGGGATGGGGGCGACGAGAGAGAAGAGAGGGGAATGAAGACGAGAAGAGAGAGAGGGAAGGATGGGCGAGAGAGAGCGAGAGAGGCGGGTATTAGTGTGTAGATGTAACACGTGATGAAGAGAAAGGTAGAGGAAAGGTAGTCCGAATTTAGAGAGGAGTGAAATCATAAATCATGAAAGAAACCTGCGTTCTGGAGAAAGTGAACTGACCTTGATACGAGACTTGCTATTGGCAAATCGTTATTCAAGGATCAAATTAAGACTTGGGTATTGTAATCTGCTTTAGTTTGCTCTTTGATGAACAGTAATTAAAGCAAAGATTCTCATCTGGATCGCCTTATCTCCCTACTATATACATAAGCACTGAGTGGACCTTCTGTGTGCAGGTGTGCTTCAGAGAAAGAAAGAGAGCGAGAGAGAGAGAGAGCGAGAGAGAGAGAGAGAGAGAGAGAGAGAGAGAGAGAGAGAGAAAGAGAGAGAGAGTGTGCATGTGTTTATGTATGTGTGTGTGTGTGCAGGTATAGTGCTCTGGACTGCAGGCTGCCAGCTGTCAGCAGGGCAGAGTTAAAAGGCCTAGGGGATTTGAACACTCCGGTCCTGCCAAGCTCACTGTCTGCCTGGACAATAGGATGTGCCCCTGTCCTGCCCTCCCTCCCCCCCCTCCCTTCCCTCCCCTGCCTCCCCCATCACCCCACCTCCACCCCCAGCTGAAGATCCCCATAAATAAGCCCCTTCCTTCAGCCTGGGCTTTGTGTGAATCTCTCAGGACAGATGAAGGGAGCACCTCCTCCTCCACTTCTGTCAGCGTCTGTCCATTCTCTTTCCCTCCTCTATCAGTGCTCCATCTCTCTCTATTCTCTCCATCGCAGAGGCTCGCTGCATCCCACTGCCATCAATCAGCTTTTTCTCCTCTGGGGGGAGATCTGTATCACCTCCCTCCCTCCCTCCCTCCCTCCCTCCCTCCCTCCCTCCCTCCCTCCCTCCCTCCCTCCCTCCCTCCCTCCCTCCCTCCCTCCCTCCCTCCCTCCCTCCCTCCCTCCCTCCCTCCCTCTCCTTTCTGTCCTTGCCCTATCTCCCTTCCTCTCTCTCTTCAGTCCTCTCTCTCTTTCGCTCCTCACGATACTCTCCCTCTCTGTCTCTCCCCTCCCCGATCTCATACTCGTTCCCCTAATCTTCATATTTTCTTCTCCCTCTTCACGTACTTTCCTCCAACTCAATTTGCACGTATTTTTCCCTTCCCCATTTTTCTTTTCTTTTTGTTTCTCTTTTGAGCCGTTCTGCTTTGTATTTCACTCTTTCTCATTTCAAAGAATGTGCAGTAGCTGAACCCCACAAGGCGAACACCTCATAACCACAGCCATCTGATTCATTAGCAGGAACTGTCAATTGGGCCACACACTGCTAACCCCACCCTCTGACCTCCTCCACAATGCTTAAGCGCGACTTGTGTTACGATTACTTCATCGCCATACCCCCCACCCCCATCACTTTGAATGCTTGGCTACGTGTTGGCCTATCTGGTCAATGCTAAAGGCCGGGCTGTGAAGCGGGGCTCTGAAAGCCATGAGAGTCTTCATCCTGCCCCTCTGTCTATCTCCTCGACAGCTAAATGGCTTTTTAATTAAGGATGAATTAGACCAGTTAAACTGTAATTTAATGCAAATATGAAGCCATAATGACACACAGTGAATCATCTATGAAGACGCAGAAGCAGAACAATGGTCTGTAACTCATCCTGCTGGTGTTCATGCCTGCTCTTGTGTGTGATAACTCCCCTGTGAAGCCAGCCGAGCAGGGCTATCAGTCTAGCGTGTCTCCAATGGCAGACACACACAGACACACACACACACACACACACACACACACATGTATGTACGCACACACACACACACACTTGGAATGATTCACTGAGTCGTTAGATAAGAAAGTCATTCGTTTCTTGGCAGAATTAACGGGAAAAGACTCGCTTTAAGTGTTATGCTTTGTGACTGTGAGACAGTCATTGTATCCTTCATAAAAAAAAAGTTGAACTTTGAAGGCGCATAAATGAACATTTGCGTCTGTAACGGAATACTTCCCTACTCATACGACATGCAACTGAACTCCGAGAGTGTAAACCCATTCGGTAGGCCCTCCACTGTGTGTGTACTGTATCCCAGGTGTGGAATCAGATGGCTGAGCGGTGAGGGATTCGGGCTAGTAATCAGAAGGTTGCCGGATCGATTCCACGCCGTGCCAAATGACATTGTGTCCTTGGGCAAGGCACTTCACCCTACTTGCCTCGGAGGGGAATGTCCCTGTACTTACTGTAAGTCGCTCTGGATAAGAACGTCTGCTAAATATGTAAATGTAATGTCAAAATGTACTCACGGGTGCAGGCCATGGTGGGGGGGTCCTTCTGGGCCCTGAAGAAGCCCTTCTCGCAGAGGCACAGCGCAGCCCCCTCCCCGTAGCTGAAGCTGTGCGGGGGGCACTTGGAGCACTTGATGTTTCCCGCAAACGCCTTGTAGAAGCCAGGGCGACACGCTACGGATAGAGACGAGGCAGAGAGACAGGGGAGAGTGTGCGAGCACGTGAAAGAAAGAGGGCGCGAGTGAGAGAGAAAGAGGGGTGGGGGGAGAGAGAGAAACAGGGGGAGAGAGGAGATATAGACAGGTTTAATGCCAACACCATTGCAGCCAGGATATTCTCCCCGCCTGATCTACCTGACTCTCCTCCGCTTGAATTTAAACTCTATCCACCCGCATTGATTTGTTCTCAGTCGAGTGATATAGGTGAAATGAAAAATTTAAGGAAATAAGACCCTTTTCACCTTTCTTCTCCTCCTCCCTCCAATACCCGCCATCACACCCGTCTTCTCCTAAACTCCATTCCCCCCCCCCCCCCCCCCCCCCCCCCCGCCTCCAAACTACTCCCTCTTACCCCGCAGTCTGCTCAGACAGACTCTGGGCCTCAGGGACCAATGGCATTTTCAATCCCTCTCAACCTCTAACCGATGTGGTCCGCAACACACACGGCCACACAGAAATACACACACTCAGAGACTCTTGGCCCGACGCGCAGTTCCAGAATTCCACTTCTGCCGCCTGTCACAGTGCCCATCGATTTAACAAGGTAACACAAGCTGAGGCATTTGAGGGCTTCACCTTGAAGCACTGAGTGTCTTTGTGTCTCTCCATTTCTTCCTGTGATAAATGGCGCTTCGGAGGGGTGTTGGGCCCCGAGACCATGACCGTTCTGATCAAATCTAGACAATTAGGACACAAGGTACAGGACACGCGCACAGACACACATACCCAAACTGGACGACAAGCACACGCCAACACGCGCTCCATTAGGGGGGGGGGGGGCGGGGGGGGGGGGGGGGATGTATCGGTGTGATGAGTGACGTGTCCCTGCAGAGGCCCAAGGCTGCCTGTGTCATTAACCCCTGGTACATGTGTGTCCTTGAGTCCAAAACTGTCACTCACTTATTTCCCTTCCGAGGCCTGTTTTTAGACAGTCAGCCTAATGATGCCGCTGTCTGACCTTCACAGAAGCCGAGCCAGGGACGTTCTCTAACCACCCAGCACTCTTCTGCAATCTGTCTGGCCGGGTCTGTGAGTGCCAGGGGCCAAGGCTTCCTGTGCTAGAACAATCTTCCTGACCATGCGTCCCCAGAGCTGCTCACACAACTACTCCTGGTAACAGCACACACACACACACACAAATCAGACGGGACAGCGGGATGAGGTACAGTGCGACGGTTTGCACTGAAGTGAAGGAGCTGCCTATTTCATTCACCGCCTTTCCATTTGGGATAAGTCGGCATTCGGCAGGTTCATTGTTTTGCTTCATTCGCACTCATTCGAAGAAAATGGGTGAAGGTTGCAAATCATTCGTGATAGCATGGCGAACTGATGGTCTAACCAGTATGCTAATTGGGAATGCAGTAAGGACCGGGAGCGCCTGTTTTGACCTGGTTGTAGATCGAGCGGGGTTTGAGCATGTCCGTGCAGTTAGTGTGGTGTGAGTGTATGTGTGTGTGTCTGTGTGTGCAGAGTCAGTCCGATAATAGTGTGTGTGTGTGTGTGTGGCGTGGAGGAGAACCGCATCCTGACCCGAGGACCCGGGAGGTTGTGCACTCACTCTAGGACTCCATCCCAAGGTTAATGAGCTCTGGAAGGCATCCAGAAGCCAGGCCTTTCACACCCATCAGCAGCCTACCAGACTCTCCACTCACTGGACCAGAACAGAACCGGAGCAGGCTGCCAGGGCTGGATAACTCCACAGCACATGTGTGTGTGTGGGAGGGGGGGGGGGGGACTGGACCTGTCTGTTGGCCAGCGTGGACATGTTTGGGTCTGTGTGTGTGTGTGTGTGTGCCTGCATGACCGGGTGGTCTGGCTGGCTGTGTGCCTGCATGTCGACTTTTCTTATCTGGCTGCTGGTCTGATTGCCAACCTGTTTGGTGTGTGTGTGTGTGTGTGTCTGTGTGTGTCTGCAGGCATTCCCGTGTAGGCCTGTGTGTGCATCTCTGTCTTGATGCAAGCTTGGGAATAGGCGATGATGGATCTCTCCAGGGCGTCGGCGAAGAGCAGCGATTCCAAGAGGAGCACAATTCTGCAGCATTTACTTGCAGAACCACATCAACAAATGTTGCAGAATAGTTCAGCTCTTGAAATCAAAAAAAGCGTGAGAAGGACGAGATGTGGTGATGAGATATCGCAAAGGTGAGAGATGCATCCTGGGAAGATACATATGTACAAAGCGTATGGAGAATGAGCCTGTATTCAATCCTGATCTCCTCAACTTGGCTCACTGATGAAAAACGTGGTGGTGTCGTATTGCATTTCTCCCTGCCTGAAGGCAAACATAGGCGTCTCTTTCTATCTCTGAGTACACATGGTGTAGATATTAAGGAAACCCGGGCCTCACTTCAACTCTGCATAGATGATCATCTATCATTTCCGCCTTGGGGAGATATGGATGCTCAAAGCTGATACCGTAGCTGCCGTTACCATAGCTGCCGAGCTACCTGATATTGCCCTTCAGTATCAAACAAAACAACAAATAGGTGGTCGATAGCTGATGTTCAGATATTTACGACTCCCCATGACCAATTGGAAATGTTCTTATTTCCTGAGTCCTGCCCCTTTATCTGTCAATCCTATTGGTCAGCTGCACCCTCCCGTCCTGCTTCTCTGCTAGCTTGTCCCCTCTCATCTTACTTCCTGCCTCTTCCCTTCCTTCTGTTCACTCCTCCCTGTGCTCTCCTTTCAGGCTCTTCATTAGCTGATAGCAGAAGGACACAACACTGATGTGACCCTCCCTCCCTCTCGCCCCGCCCCCGCCCTCTCAGCCACCCCCCTCAGGGCAGCCCGGCCTCTGGGCAGCCCGGCCTCCGCTCTGCTCTGCCTCAGCTCTGTTTACGTTTTGATGTCTCAGAGATCCCTCGTACCCGGGCGCCCCCGCCTCTTCCCTGCGTCCCTCACCTTTATGTCCCTGATCTAATCGGAACGACAACGAGTCAGATCTCAATCTCAGCACGCCACTCGGGGATCAACAAGCCCTTCCCTTGCAAAATAGAGTGTTTACTAGGTATGTAGCAGAGATAAGCTGGTCCTGGGTAGCTTAGCCGCCCACTGTCCTGTCACTTCCTCTCTTGTCCCTTCCTCTCAGGTACCTGAGGTACAATACTGAAACTGTTTCCTTCATGTCACAGAGGTAAACTTTGACTGCTTTAATAGTCTTTCATCCTTTGGACTTAACACTACAAACAGTGGTGAAAGAGTAAAGGTTGTTGGTTCTACAAAGAATGGAATCTGTTTTTTAAAGCCTGCTTTAGAAAGAGCGAAAGGGAACTGGGTAGAGATAACAAAGAGATTTGGTGAGAAAGACACAGAGAGAAAAAAGATTGAGAGGAAAAGAGACAGGGAGACTATATGGAGAGAAACAAAGATCTAGCCAGCCACAGGTTGCAGGCGGTACTCTGCACAGACAGTGCAGGTCCATCCAGTGTCATCAGTAATATATCAGTGACATTATCTTAGCGAAGGATTGGACAGTGGCCCGTTTTATGGACCTCTCAGAGGTCAGTCGGGTGTTCTTTTACAGATATGTTTATCGCTCTGTAGAAAGAGTCTTTGGCCAAATGAACTAACAGAGCAGTAAAGCTTTCAGAAGACATCCGTTACAGCCAAGCTCTGGGGCAGGAAAGTACAATTCTTCCCTTAAATCTTTGCAAGAGACAAAGCAGTGCCGGGAAGAGGGCTGCCAAACACTAGGGAAGAGGTTTTTATGGGGCATTGCTGCACCAGGGAGACAATGCTTTGGGTGGTACTAGTATATATTTATTGAAGGTGAGGGTGCCCAACACACCTAGGGTTGCATGGTGGATCTCCAACCGCACACTTTTTGACATCTCAACCTTTACTGCGGCCTAAAAATCCTGTGTGGTACATTTACATTTCGTCATTTAGCAGACGCTCTTATCCAGAGCGACTTACAGTAAGTACAGGGACATTCCCCCGAGCAAGTAGGGTGAAGTGCCTTGCCCAAGGACACAACGTCATTTGGCACAGCCGGGAACCGAACCAACAACCTTCTGATTAATAGCCCGACTCCCTAACCGCTCAGCCATCTGTGTGGTAGAGGAAACAGATCCCGTGCAAGTGCCTGAAGCCTCTCACAGATCCAGACAGAGTTTGGCCGTATTCATGAAGCACGCCTTGGAGGCCGGAGTCACGCAGTCATGCAGGGGCACCTGTGGTTAGATGAAGAGACTTCTTCTCTAGCATTTCGAGGTGTTGTGCTCTCATTGCCCCAAACAGCTGCTTACCAGCACTCAACCCATCCTCCCGCCCTTCAACAAATTCATTATCTGCATTTTAATTATCAAAGCTCGAGCATGTAGGCTATTTACCTCCCAGGATGAGAGAATGCAGCAGTGTGTATGGATTCCTAATGGCCAAAAACAAAGTTAATGAATACTTAATAAGGTATTCTGAAGATTGCCGTGACTCACCCCAACTTCCCATACGCATGATCGATGCTGATCAGAGTTTTAACATCGCGCTAAATCACCGCGAATCATCTTCACCAGAGATTTTATTACCATAAAAACCTCTCACGGAAAACAAACAACGGCTCCGCCATGCCAGAACACAAACAAACAAAAGGCTTCAAACCAACAACTTTGGAGCTGATGAGAATTCAAATCAATGTGTCGGTTACACCAGTATGATGTTAAGTCTACTTTAAACTGTGTCAATAATACGTTTTTTAAGCTAATTTCATGTACAGTGCATCTAAGTATTATCCCACATAGGCCTAAACACACTGCTCTGTAAGGGAGAGACAACATTGCAGAGGCAGATGTTGGTACGTTTAGGGATGGTTTTAGCGATCTTCCACTGCTTTCGAAGGAAAAGGATCGTGAAGGAGGCGGTTTGTGAACATTTCTCATAGACATATGGCCATTAGCGGAGAGTGGAACTTTGTCAGTTGGCAAAGATGATAAGAGACGGAGAACAAAGATGGCAAAGCCTTCATGGCAATCTTTTACATCCTCAAACACTGTTCAGTACAGCAAGGACTGCTCAGCAGATGTGTCCGAGTCCAGTTTGATCATGTTCCGGCTCTCACTTTAAACATCATTTGGTTTTAGTCAGGAAATAGTGAAAGGGATTAAGAGTAGAATGATTGTCGAGATTTAAAGGGGTTTTAAACTGCAGAGTTTTATGTTTCATAGATGGCAGCAGTAACATCATGTCTAAATGTAGAATGTAAAACATCTGATTAATTTGGACGGCAGATATTCTCGCTCTCAGACAGCTGCATGTAATTCTACTCCACAAGATAAGAAGATTGTCACATCGAAAGGTGTTAATGGAAAGTGGTACCAACAGTAACATCCTGCACTGCTTGACAAAACAACTCATGCACTGTAGACACATTTATTTTGAGAATTCTGTGAATATTGGTATTGGCAGTCAAAGCTGTGAGAAGGACAGCAGAATATGATCCAAACACCTACCACCAAAATATGTCACCAGATAGAATACAATTTGCATAATACTTACTTATAATTAGTCTTGAGTTAAAACAAGATATGACATTACTTTGTACAGTAAATATCATAAAGCTGTAACTAAAAATGTAATTTAAGTCTATAGAACAGAAATTATGGTTTTACAGCTAGCCTAAATGTTCAGGTCCCAAACTGCAAAGTGAGTTCAAAATGGAGTTAGAGTTAAAGATTCACAGGAAAGTGCTTAGCACAGACAAAGTTCTCTCCAACTGTAATCATCTTGGATGATGAAATGGTCCTTCATAAGTCTAGCAGGAAGCATTTGCCAGTGATTAGGAGGGAAGAGGAGCACATGGAGCCAGCTCTACTCATTAACAATCTGCACAGAAAGCACGGCACAGCCATCAGCAACACTCACTCATAACTACACTCCATCACTGTCCACACTCACACTAACTTGTATCACACAAAGTCTTATGTTTCCGGTCCAGTGTAGTGGCACACACAAACAGCCTGTTTAGGATTTGGGTGTGATAGACCACAGACTACTGCATGATGTCAAACACACTAAAGCACACCAGGATAATTCTGCAGACAGAATCCCATTGTGGAGCCAGAACGGTTTAGCGGTTCATGGGGCCCTACCAATCTCCATTACTCCTCCCCACCCCTGACCTCCCTCCACCTCCACCAGCTCTAACAGGCTTCATCTGAACCCCCCCCCCCACCTTGCCTCCAGAAGGCTGAAGCAGTGATCTGTCCAGGTAAACTGAAGGGGCCTTTCGGTTGGCAATCTAGCCATGCTGAAGCAATTATTCAGCAGGCTTTGGGTAAGCCTACACACAAACGGGTCGCCGGACTGTCCCAGCATGCCAGAGACGTCTGAATCAACAACAAGGCCGTAATTAGCCACCTGCGAAAGAGACAACTTTGTGCTATTTAAATGTATGTACTATGTTTTTGTTGTTGCATATTTTAATTGCATATCATAAGTGCTTGGAATCATGGGACAATATACAGTATTTGTTTTGAATGTGTTGAGTTGGGGGGCGGGGGGGGGGGGGGGTGAACTTCTCAGGTCATCGACTTGCATTATTTATACTGACCTGGGCTGAAAAGGGGAAACATAGCCCCCGAAGACAGATCTATACTGACAAGGCTTGGGACAGTAAGCTATTGAAATGCTAACAACCACAGCACATCACTCAGCCAGTGAATCAGTCAGTTAGCTCAAAAGACAATCCATCTGTCAGCATTCCATGGAACTAGCCAGCCGCTATAGTGTGTCAGCGGTGGTTTCCTGCCTGTTCCCCATAGTTACCCAGCTGTCCCCCTCCCAGCCTGAGCGGAGGAGCAGACATCGTCCTCATACTCCCTGACACCTAATAATGCCCGACGCTGGCAGAACTGACAGGCCGCTCCGTCTCCCAAACCCACTCTGATGGGCTCTGCCAGCCAGCTTTATCACTGCCAGTGATCCAGTCTGGCTGGGTGAGGTTGCCACCTGGGCCTGGGTGGTAGATGGCAGCATTGGCCGTGGCAGACAGGTGAACCCACATGGCCATACCCCCACACAAACACACCGCGCAAGGTAATGCGTTTCAAAGAGAAGGGGCATTTTACAGTTCACAAAGACAAATGTCAGGTATAAAAGCACTAGTTCTGCTCGGGTTCCTCAACACTATTCAATTTGATAGTCTCTTTAACTCTGCCCTCACGGCTGTTCTTTATGGGACATGATGTAAAGATTAAAGATGTGTGATAATCATATTCATGGCTCTTGTAATTTACATTACAGCAAATTGGTGCGTTTAATTTCCCATGCTTTGACTTACTGTACAGTCATATAATTTGTAGGATGCATTACATACATGCATAAGCAGACACACACAGACACACACACACACACACACATACTGGGACTCTGTACTGTAGTCAGATATAGTAGTATATCCTGAGAGCTAGCTTCTGATCTGTAGAGTGTAATAGTGTTTAATAACTCCTACATTATGCCGGGATAATCCAGTTCTCTTATGCACGAGCACACAACCAATTTCATTTCACCCGCCTCAGCTATTTTCATGCCCTCCGAAGCTCATTTCAGAAAAGCTTGGTGCAAAACAGGCCTCAAATATCAATTACTGCTTATGGAGAAATAAGCTGATGGATGCTACATTTCCAAATCCTTTTATATTCAATTTCGATTTGATATGTTGTTTTTATAGGAAGCGATAACAGCAAATGGCAGAGAGAGAGAATTAATTCAGATGGTCCTAATAGGAGTGCTAGGAGTGGTAGATAGCACATCCACTGGGTGGTATTCAACTAATGAATCTGATCTCCAAGGAACTCTTTCCCAGTATGTGTGTGAATGTGTAGACGTGTGTGTCTTTATGTACACTTTGTTGAACTAATTTGATTTTGCACGTGTGTGTTTGTGTGTGTGTGTGTTAGCGTCTTTGTAAGTGTATGTGTGTGCTCGTGTGTGAGTGTCTGAGAGTTTGTGTGAGTGTGTGTGTACATGCCTGAGTGTGTGTGTGTGTGCATGTACATTTGTATGAAGATGAAATGATAAAGCCTTTGTATCATCTTTATTTGTATCCTCATTGGTAGAGGATGAGAAGTCAAACATCAGTAAAACTTCATTACAGTTGGGGATGCATTAATTCACAGTCAACGTTTCATATCAAAGCTGGGGGAAAAAAACAAACAATTCACTCAGGTTTTACAAATCAAAACATTGTCCCCAGTCATGAGGCTGATTCGTTTTGTATTATTGCATTTCATCCAAACACAGGGTGTGAAATATGTTATTGTATTTTAACAGAACACAGTGGGTGCACTAATATGATCCAAATGATCAATAAATCACATCTAAATGCATCAGTTCCTGGTGTTCCGCAAAATGACTGCCTGCCTGTCGACTTGCCATTCTGCCTGCAAAGTATGTCCAGGAATGAACGGTGCGTTTGCATATCCTGCGTCTGTGCTTGTGTGTGCATGTGCTAGTCCGGAGCATGGTCTTGAGGCCAGCCCGTCTGTGCCTAGCATAGCTGGGTTCCTGTGTGAAGGCTTCCCGTGGCTCTTTAATCATGTTGACCGCCGGCTCCAAATTAAAGCTGTCACCAGCGCAGCTGGACACCGCTGGTCCGTGCAATTTGGCTGCTGGCCGCTAAATGGCCCCTAGTTGTGAGGCCTGCCTATCATAGTCTGTCATATAAGGCCTGTCAGGAGGGGTGTGGGGGGGGGGGGGGGGAGGGCGGTGCTTCATGTGACTGGTTGGTAAGTAAGTTGTTGAGGGAGCGGAGAAGAAGGGGAAAGGCTGTGAAGGAAAGCGCGGGAGAGAGGTGGTGGTGAAATGAGCGGAGGACACGGGTTAGACGGAGCGGGGAAAGGATGGAGGGGGAAGAGAAAGCGCCGGAGATACGACTCTCTGAAGGGTGAAGGTTCCACTCTGCCCCGCTGATATCGGATGCCTGTCTGTGTGTGAACGTGGATGAGTGTGTGAACTTGGGTGAGTATCCAGTGGGTCCACAGAGAGCCTTGGAGTGGCTTTAGGAGGGCTGTGCTCAGGCATGACTCGCCCCCACACAAGCATGCGTGCGCCTCTAAACTCGAACCGAAAGGATTTAATTACTCAAACAATCGTCTGAACACTGCCTGGCAATTAACACCCAGTAAGCCCTTCAAGGCTTCTGCACATCATAAAAACCCAGCACATCAGAAAGATGTGAAATCACAGCACACACACTGGTACCTGCAGGGGGCTCTCCAACTTACAATGGGAATAAGTTTCACTTCCTTTACCCATGATCTTTTGCGATTAAGCCAAGTCTGAAAACACATCTCTGGCAGGTAAATTAGACTCCCCCCCCCCCCCCCCCCCCCCCCGACACACACACACACACACACAGAAATAGAGCAGGTACCACCCTGCACAGCCATGCAAATGAAAACTCCCAGGCAATTTAGCCTCCTTGCTTCCTCTCCCCTGGAAACACGGTGATGACGGAGCAGAACAAGTCAGGATGTTAATTAGCCACCACGGCAGATCCATCAGCCCTGCTCCCCCCCCCCCTGCAGTACCTCCCCCCCATCCCCCTATTCCCCCCCCCCCCCCCCCCCCCCCCTAGGCCCTGTCCTACCAGTACAAGGACCTGTCTGGCTAATGACAGCACGCAGGGCAACAGCCTCAACGCCAGTGCCGTCTCCGCGGGAGTCGCCCGATCCATCAGTCAGAACGCACGCTGAGGTCTGTGTGATGTCCATTTAATGAACCCCCTTGCTCGCGGGATGGAAAAGCAAGGCGTGGATGTCAGAGGCACCACTCGGAGCCAGGCTGCTGGGCTCACTGTTCTGACGGGAAACACCGCAGCACCGGAGGGTCTGTTCTCCTACTAAAGTCGCAGCTTCTCGTAAGGCACCCACCGGCACGCTCCGAATGACCTTGGCGTCTTCAGAGACTGCTGATCGAGCTGTGACTGTGGTATGTGTGTGTCCGTGTGTTTAGGATGTGTGTCTGACTGTGATTTATCAGCCCCCACCCCCCTGTGGGGAATCTTGTTGGGATGACAGAGTTCGGGCCCACATGTCCTGCAGTGAGGAGAGAGAAAGAGAGAGACAGAGACAGAGAGAACGAGATGGAGAAAGGGAGAGATGGAGTGGAGCGAGAGAGCCGAGGAAACATCTCCTATCTCTGTCTGATGAGTACACAGTGGTTCTCCGTGCTGGTAGGACGATCAAGCGAGTCAAATGGGTTCAGATCCACTATCCACTGAGGTTGGGCTCGCTTACTCGTTCACTCATTCACCCGCTCACTCACCCGCTCACTTACTCGCTCGCTCACTCCTGGAAATTATTAAACTTTAACTTTATTACTCTGACAAAAAAATAATGTAAATCAACATAAAATGAATCAGCTGAATGAGTGGAAATAATCGTGATTTTGTTTGAGAACTGCTTGCGCGAGGTCTCCAGGACGGCCACGCCCTGGATTCTGTGTTTTACTGTTTACTGGCAGATGCTGTTGCACTTGCTGCCAACTCGTCAAAAAACAAGTCGATCCAGCCAACTTTTACTGGATGTGACAGGACCGTACCCAACTTCTCTCCCGCTGAGTCAGCAGTCGACTTTGTGCCGTCCCTATGATGTGGCTGTCAGAACGTGGATGGAGGTAAAACACACAAGCATGAAACACTTGGCCACTCTGTTCTCAGACGGCACCGAGCGGAGAGAGGCGTACGTGAACGGCGCCGCCCGAGAAAGACGGGAAGTTTGGGCTTTTCCCAACTTTTTTAATGACGCGGATTGAAGGAGAGCAAATGAGAGGCACTGCGAGGCTCCTCAAGTGCCACGACAGCCAATTAGCAGCCATCGCGGATGAGGTTTGAGAAATGCCAGTGAGAATAAGGGGAGGGGGATGGAGGGGGTAAACAAGCAGTGACAAGAGGAGAGCTTAATTCAGGGCTTAATGAAGACACGCAGACACATGTGCGCACACACACCTAGCACGCAAGCCAAATGCACACACACACACACACACACACACACCTGTCGTCCGTTTCAGAAAATCTCCCCACTAATTCTGAAAAAAACAGACATCCCAGTATTCTCACTGCCCCCCACCACACACACACACACACTCATTCATACACACCTTTCCTCCTGTATCATCCAGCCTTCGGCTCATTTCTTCCATTATAGTGGGTACTTTATCCCCCTTTCAATATCACAGAGAGGCAGAGAGAGAAACGGAAGATGAGAAATTCTCATTGCCACCTAATTGCCAGAGCAGATCAATACTGTAATAGATTCTGTCTGTGGAACATCCTGACTCTCTGACACTCCTATCAGACAGATAAATCAGATGGGCAGAGCTCTTGCTAGCTGCTGACAGGCTTGTCCGTTCAGTCTCTGCTCTGCAGGGACGAACATGAACACACTGAGCAGTTTCAAGCTGCTTAGCGTCTGTCATCTGCATCAAAATGGATTTGTTATCCCTGTGGGAAATGTTCTAAATATCTGGACACTGATTTGAATGAACTCAATTGAGTTTCCAGCAGGCTAACAAAACAATAAAAGTGAAAAACGAATGAATAGCATTTGGTTTTTAACCTGAAATCAACTCTGAACAGAGACTAAAATCAAACAGAGGGATCATGTTTGTGCGGTAAGTATGAATTAATGAATGTGTTTAACTGCTCTTCTTTGCTGCTTACCATCTGGTGTACTAATACCTGGATGGCGCTATCTCCCATTATAAACCTCAACCATCTGACTGGGATAAGGGGATGTAGTGAAGGGGAGACAGAGTGAGAGGGAGAGAGAAGAGAGAGAAAGAGAAAGGGAGAGAGGGGTAGAGCGAGAGAGAGAGAGAGAGAGAGAGAGAGAGAGAGAGAGAGGGGGAGAGAGAGAGAGAGAGAGAGAGAGAGAGAGAGAGAGAGAGAGAGAGAGAGAGAGAGAGAGAGAGAGAGAGAGAGGGGGGAGGTGTTGGTGCTGAGGAGCCGTCAGGCTGCGTCTCTGTTTGTCTCCTCCAGGGGGATAGGTAGCAGATGGAAGCACGGAGCATGTTTACTGAAGCCCTGCTGCTTTGAAATGCTAATGCTGCTCTCCCAGGGAGCTGCAGACGGATTGACCACTAGTTAGCTTCAGCAGCTTCCTCATGCTAAATGATGGTTCTCATCTCATCAGCGAGCAGAGAGTTTGTGCAGTGCTCTATTAGGAGAAGTGCAGAGGGTGGACTGGGGCTTAGTTACACCCCTCAGAATAGCTGGTGTGTGTCTGTGGGTGCAGTGCGGTTTATCAGCACAAAACAACATGTCGTTCTATACCACTTTCTTACAACATGGTTTTTCTACCTGGCAGGCCCCCTCTCTCCATCCCGTATCTATCTCTATCTCTTGCACGCTCTCTCTCTCTCTCCTTCTAAACTTCCCTTCTCTCTGTCTCAATGACCTCTGTAGGGAGTTTATATCCTCTACTAACTAATTCATGACAGGATCTGCTAAATAAAGCTGCAAGCCATTTGCAGTGCTGTGGACCCAGCTCCTAAATGAAGACATCACCACTGATCCTGTCATACATGAAACAAAACGATCCCTTTCAAATCTCCCTTTCATCACCGTTACTGAATCAGAGCTTTTTCTCTCTACCGGCATGTGTGTGTGTCCATGTGTGTGTGTGTGTGTGTTTGAGTGGGGGGTCGGAGGAAGTGTGCATGGCTTTGAAACACCATAATTGGGACTTACTGTGTCATTTTTTCAAAATTCAGATTGAAATCGAGACAGAAAGGGGAGGGAGGGAGGATGTGTGTGTGTGTGTGTGTGTCTCTGCGTGTGTGACAGCAGGCAGACGGCCGTAAGGTGGATATGCTGGACGCGGACACCTGGAGGGCAGTGCCATGCCTTTCAGATCCTGTCATACATGTGTAGCACTGATCATTGTCATGGCCCTGACCCCGGGGGGGAGGGAAGGGGGGGGACGGGGAAGGGGGACGGGGACGGGGGGTGGCACGGATCTGGAGCCGGGTGAGAGTGGGAAAAACGAGCTGCTTGAAATGCGTTGGCGCGGTGTTCCGCGTGTGCACGTGTGCCCGTGTGTCCGTGCGTGTCGGCTCTGTGAGGTGAGGAAGGCGTTATCGCAATGTCCCTGCGTTGTTCTGGCACTTTCTTGCGGCTCGTCAGGCACTTTCTCTCCACCGGCGCTCGGAACACAGACGGGCTGGAATGCGTTTGCTCACAGACTTCCACAGGCAGATCAATTCCGCATGCTATACAAGTATATTGGCTTATGAATCAGGCCCACAGCTCTCCCTGGTCAATGAGCATCTATCAGCAGTAATGCAGGGAGGGGGATGAGCTACCTAATACCCGCAGCTGGGAACAGGTATTAAAGTGGAAGTAAAACATGGACACACACAAATTCACATAGACATGGACACAACCACATACAGACACACACAGAAACATGGACATGGACACAACCACATACAGACACACACAGAAACATGGACATGGACACAACCACATACAGAAACACACAGAAACATGGACATGGACATGTGGACCCTAACCTACACACACATGCATGCTAATCATTTACAAAATCGCACATTCACGAGAGTGGCGTCACAGAAAAATGAAAAAAACTGCTTTGTTTCTCTAAACGTGCCACTTGTGCTTACTCACTCAGCCGCTTAGCATGTTTCTGCAATTTGCAAATAGTAGATGAGTCTGGCTGACAGACTGCTGTATTTAGTGATGTAAAGTAGAGCAGTGTGGTTCCATTCTCGAGACAGATTGGAGTTTAAACTGATGAAATGGTACAATTCTGTAGGGCTGGTTGCGGTAGTTTTGTTCTGTCACCATCACACTATAATACACCGTGGGTAACACACACATACACACACACACACACCTTCTAGCTCTCTCAACCACAAATCACACAGTCATTAACATAAATCTACCTGAACTAAATAAAACCATTCTTTCAATGACACTTTTCCATTTCCAGTTATCTACTCCGAAAATTAAGGAATGTGTTGTGCCTGTTGGAAAACGGACTCTCTATCACCAGCCTGGCAAACCTCTTGGCACAGAGAAACCCATTAAAGCCACAATTCTATCAAACATGTCCTAAATACTCATCCCGCAGCTTAAGCACACATTCAGGCGGATCAATAAAGTTGTCAGCATAATTCAAACGGATCCAGTCAAGCTGACTTTGGGGCCTATTGTGCCTCTATACTTCTGAGAGGTCACCCACAGTTCAGCCCCCAATCCGCCCTGAGCATCCTCCGTCTGACTGGCCCAGTTCTGCTATCACTGCCGCATTCTACAGCTGGATTAAGCCTATCCACAGGACAGCCAAGCCAGTGTGTGTGTGTGTGTGTGTGTGTGTGTGTAGAATTGCGAGGCCCTGCCAAGCCGAACTGCAGTGTGACTAACAAGCTTGGCTAGGGAGGCATGGCTGTGGACAGGCAGATTGAGGGACACCTACTGATAGCTAAGCCCGTGCCCTCAGGTCATTGTCACTCAAAACTGCATAGGTATCAGTCACCCAGAACACTGTGTGGAGGGATGAAGGGATGCAGGTGTACACCTATGGGAGGAAGCGGGGGGGGGGGGGGGGGGGGGGTTGGGTGAGAGCTGTTGTTTTTGATGGGGAACTGGTGATGACTCAATTAGTTGGTCAGAAACCCCAACCTGAACCACCTCTCTAATGAGATCTGCTTATAAAACATGCATGTTCGACACCACAGCAGATTAAACATTTATAAAGGCTCAGATTATTGGGCTCTTGGGTATAAAATCTGCCCGTGTCTTTTGTCGGGGGGACAAAAACAAAGCTATAAACAGCAAACTGACACAGAAGCAAAGCCAGTCATCCACAATCAGTGTGAAGCATCATTGTAAACCCCTTGTGGGCCTTTATTGTGTTAAATCTTATTTTTCGTGACACAAATTGTCAGGTCTTTTTTCCCATATAGCACCCGAGGCGTTTCATTTATGATGAGCGGGGGCCCTTCGTGTGACAATGTCTGTGATGTCGTATCTAGGCCATGTCATAATACACACTCTTTAATGACTTATTCAGTGTCAAAGCTTATGGACAGAAATAGAACATACACACACACGCATCGACGCGTGGACGCACACACGGGTGCCCCCGAACGCGCGCGCATAAAAACACCCGCGAAATCTCGCACGTCACGCGGAGCAGCAAAAGCAACGCGCGGATATCCGCACGGATCTAAATTGAAATGTGACGATTGCGTCTGACAGCCTTGTGTTGGCAAAATAAAACCGCATCAAATGCGTCAGTGGCGTCCCGGCTTCCTTTGTTTAGCGAGCGCCGGCTGCGTCTGACGGGCGGGGCCCACGTTTGCCGCTGAGCGGCACGTTGGGGAATATTTCTGCTCTGGTCTTTGATCACTCTGGGCTTTGAAGCAACACTCTGATACAGGGAGGAAAAAAAACACACAGAAGTCACAGCAAGTTCACGTCGCAACTTGACGCATCTGCACGCCAGCATCTGCATAATGCATTCTTTAGGCAGATGATAGCAGAGAACCAGTGGTACTTCTGAAGAGGATGGAAACAAATCGAACCCACCCCTCCTAAAACAATCCACGGCCGAACCCTGGATCTCATTGACGTCTCAATCCATTCCGGCAGCGTTTATTCTTTGCTTCACAGCTTCCGGGGCCACAGGTCACGGAGCGCTTGTGAAAAAGCAGGTGTGTCTGAAGTACTGGGATGCAAAGTGAGTCTGCAGGGAATTGGGCTGTCGTCATGGTTGTTGTCGATGAGTCAACCTACATGAGCTCTCAGGGTACCTTCGATAAGAGCCATATTGAGAAATCAAACATGCGGACCTTGATGTGCAGAAACTCACAACCCACATGCTCTTCCTCTATGGTGGCATGGTAGTTTAATCCTACAGCAGATCTAGGATCAGGTCCATTCTGTTCACATTCCAATCTATCATTACAACCTTAACATCTTATCTGGTCCAGATCTTAACACAAATTCGGGTTCTGAGATCCAGTTCTGCTCAGGCCTGCTTCCAGCCAAGCCTTGGTTCAGGACAGACCTTGTTTTATTACATACATCAAATACTCGAAAGTGTTTAACACCAGTAGAGCTGCATTTGATGCTCTGTCATAGTTGGCACTCATGGCTTTTTATTCTGTGGGACTGTTCTGTTGGTTTCACGGGTTGGAATAATAGTTCAAGTTTCAAGTTTATTGCCATTTGTAACACAAATAGGCACAGGTGCTTTCCAATTATTTGATCCTGCTCCTCTATCAATACGACTTGACTATATGCTAGTGGCAATATTTAACCTTATCCGTTAATAGTAACTGAGCCAGGTCTGCTTCAGATAGGTTCCGAAGAGTGTTCTCTTCAGAAAGTACGATATCAGGTTCGCCTGCCTTCATATCCCAACAGCACCAGCCTTCAATTACATTGTTAACCTGGAAGACATTCAAGGTCAAATGGTCTTCCCGGCGTCTACTCCTGGGAAACCCTTCCACACAAATCTACTTTAGGTTGTACTGAAGGACTTGAGTCTTAATGGCACGATTCAGCTCGACGCTATTGAGATGCATAGGCTGTGGACTTGTAATTGTGTTCTTAAGGAACTCAAAGCTTTCATTTGTGTGTGTTTTTCTCTCGACACTTTTCACGTGTACAAATGGTCTGAAACAGGGAACAGAGAGGAGGAAGACAGCAACGATCCGTCTCATATTCTCCCCACGTAACCTTCTTAGATACAAGACTCAATCCCTTCAAATTGGAGACATTGAGACTAATGACAACTCAAGGGAGCTAGATTAGCATAGAGTAGGCATTCCCACAGACGGCAGTTACAGGCACAGGCTTCTATCCATTAAACAGGAAGATGGCACAATATTTATGTATGCTGGGAACAGACAGTATTCTCTCATTGTAGAACACACACAAAACACACACACACACGCCCACACACACAGACACACACAGCCCTACACACACACACACAGTGTGTTTGAGGTTTTCTCATGCATGATAAAGAGCCGTTAAAGCTTCCTTCTTTGATATACCTCCGCTCTGTCCTTGAGGGGAGAGATGTGTCCTTCACTGACAGTCAGTTTAGGAATGTGCGTGTGTGTGTGTGTGTGTGTGTGTGAGAGAGAGAGAGGCAGGGTAAATCTAAAGACCTCGAAATAGACAGCCAACCCAGCTAACATTCCAAAATTAAAAAGCTTCGATAATTAAACACAATCACCCCCCCCCCACGCCCCCATTTCAACCATATCCACACGGCCCCACAGTTTCTGTTTCAGTACATCTCCCACAGAAAGGAAGCCAATGAGAGGCCTCTCCAGACACCACCAATTAGTTCTGAAGGACCCAGACTTGTTAGACCAAAACACCTCTTTCCCAAAATGTCACCTAGCGATTCCTGATGTCATGTGCGCCTCCTGTTAACTGTCTGTAAACAACCGTCTGCAACACCAGCCACCGCCAAACCTTCACTTGCTCAGTGTGCTTGTTTGTGTGTGTGTGTGTGTGTGTAATACAGACCAGGCAAGCTTCCTTTTTCCCTTTTCTCTGGGTTTATGTGTGTCGGTGGGGGTGTTTGTGTGTGAATGTGTGTGTATGTGTGTGTGCGACTGTGCGTGTCTCATTTACCTGGGTGACAGCTTGAAGGATATGTGCTGTAATTGTTGGTCTGGCCTCTCTGGTCCAGGTTTGGGTGTAATTGAAAACGTCTACACAGGAAACCCTATGACCTGTTTACTCCATCGTAACAATTAGTCTTACACACACACACAAACACACACACACCATTACACACGCACAAGCACACACGCACCCAAAGATCGACTGCATTTTCTACCCTGACCCACTGAATCACACATACCTGCCTCAGTTCAGAAGGTTGAGGCTGGATTGATAAACAGGTGAAAATGTCAAGGAAAGGCAGACAGCCGGTTTAGATAAGCTATTATGGTTTCCTATGAAAGGACATCTTCACAATGATTTAAATCCTGTATTTTGGTTCACTTTTATTTAGTTCATGTGGAAAGTCCATTAACCGGCCTTTATACAATACTCGTCCTCAGAGAGAGTAGCATAAACCACACACAACTAATGACAACACTCTGGGGAGAGGACTCAACCTTGGAAAACACACCCACACACCACACGCACACACACCACACACACGCCACACACACACACACACACACATACTAAGCAAAGCACATATGCAAGACAGCTTTCAGTGAGAAAAAGTCCTGATATAACACTGAGGTTACATTATTCATAACCATCAAAAGAGCTCTTACTCAGACACACGCACACATGCACACACACAAATGGGGTTGCTGCAAAACACTGAGTGTTACCTAGAGACAAGGATCAAGGGAAGGGGTAGGGAAGGTTGGAGAGAAGGAGGGTGAGAGAGAGAGAGAGAGAGCGAGAGTGAGAGAGTGAGTGAGAAAGAGAGAGAGCGAGTGAGAAAGAGAGAGAGAGCGAGAGTAAGAGAGTGAGTGAGAAAGAGAGAGAGAGAGTGAGAAAGAGAGAGAGAGAGAAAGAGAGAGAGAGAAAGAGAGAGAGAGAGAGAGAGAGAGAGAGAGAGAGAGAGAGAGAGAGAGAGAGAGAGAGAGAGAGAGAGAGAGAGAGAGAGAGGGGAAAGGTATGAAATAAAGAGGACGTGTCTGTGTGCCTGCACGGCAACATGAATGTTGGAACGCAGCAGGACAGATGTCTTCCTCTTCCGCCACGGTTGGGTTCATGACACGTCTCTCTGCAGTGAGAGGCGCAGTCATGTTGGGTCAGTCAAGGGACGCCAGTCCTTTCCGTCACCGCTTCGCTCGTCTCCCAGTTCGTCTGAGTGTTAGCGTGAGGGGCTAATCGCAGCGGAGACAGGTCAGCTTTCTGAATGCTACGCTCTGCTGGGCCAACGCTCACCACTTCCATCGCCGTAGCCCTCTGTCTGCCCAGTGAGCAGGGGGCTGACAAGGCAGCAGCTCTAACACGCAACGTCTGACACATTGCTTTTCCAAATAAGCTGGTCCTTGATGATGCTCTTCAAAATATCGACCTGCAGATACTTTTTACTTCAGTTTTTTTTTGCAACTGTATTTTTCAGTATAATGGTGTTCACTTTTCCACAAAACGTAAAGTTAAAATACTTTATTTTAATTTTTTTGAGCTCTGAGTTCAGATGGAGTTTCTGTGGTTCAGTGACAACAATGTGTCCTGCTGGCTGAGGCATCATAGATGGCAGACACAGTCTGGGCCTCCTACTCTGTCACCTAAAAACAGATACAGTCTGCTCATTGCTCGCTGGAACAGGACTGGGCGACACACACTACCAGAACAGACATACAGCTCAGATAGAACCTAGAACTGTTCTGTTTAATAAAACAATTTCAACTAAAACACCTATTTGCAAAAAGTAAGTACACACAAATTACAATCAGGGGCGTCGTATAAGGGGGAAAAGTTCTGACAATTCCAAAAATTGAAAAACGAATAGAAATTATGACTTTTTTTTTCATATTTGTTTTTTTCATGGGGCCCAAAATTCCTGGCGGCGCCCCTAATTACAATAATGCTGATTGACAGTAGTGCTAGCTGCCATCACAGCCTATGATCCAAAAACTAATGTTTATTTTAGTTCCGCTATCACACCTGTTACAGCTGATATATTTAACAGCAAAAATACATATTTACATGTGGCCATTTCAATTTTCTTTTTTAGGCTTTCAACAAAACCATAATTGACCACTTAAATGTTTTTTTTTTAATACAATTAAATTACAGTACAGCCCCTCACATTGACTCGACGAGCAATAAAATGTCAGGCAAAATGATCAGGTGAGCTCTCTAAAGTACACACAGCTGACTGTGTCTAACAACACAATTACGCCAAATTGCTAACTTATCGGCTGTCTGAATGGCACTTGTTTGAGTGAAGTTAATAATTGTTTCCATAGTCTGGAAGAAAAGTGGAAGGTTACAGCGTAATGACAGCTGAGAGCCCCACACTCTAGTCAGGGTCTATCCAGATGGGAATGTCAGAACGATCCTCTGGCACTTACTTCAGGGTTTACCGAAAGAAAGAGACTGAGAGACCGAGAGAAATCAAAAGATGGAGACAAAAAGCGTGTTTGAGACAGGGAGGAGGGTAGAGAAGAGGAAAGCAGGAACAGACAGTAGAGGGGAGGTGGGGTCGTGTGTACAGTGTCGGTTACAACTGTGAACAAACCACTGGGATTACATGAGAGAAGATTGGCTGTCTGAGAAGAAGCAAAGGGCGTTGAGCAGGGCTTTATCCAGCTACCTGAATGCATCTCTAGCCCTGTTCAGCTCTTTTGTGCCGTTGATCTGCTCTCAAATATGCTTGCTTGATAGGCTTACATTTATAAGGGTTTAAATCTCAGTTTAAAGTTGTTTGTCTTGACTAATAATATAAATGACTATAAATGACTAAATGTATATGTAAATATATGGTCTAACATTTCAGGACTTTTTTTTTTTACCCGGGCTGTCGGTGGAGTGAACAGGAGAGAGAGAGAGAGCTTGGCTGAGGCAGAGTCAGGCTGAGGGGGGGAAGTAGGGCTGATGATTAGGATGAGAGAGCAGCAATGCTGCTGAGGTGACCTGGGACTGAGGTGTAGCCTTGTGCAGCCTCTGGTGCAGCTCTCGGTGGTACCAAGCCGGCTCACTTGCATGGAGGTTTTTCATCATAACCGAGCCTAGCCGGTGTGAACGCTGGAACAATGAGCAGGGCTGTGTTTCAGGGCTGACACGGCATTTAAATGGCTACATGTAGTCCACAGGGTTGGGGTTCAACTCAACTGTGAAATATGTTACAGAGAAAGGGACAGAGGGAGGAGGACAGGGAGGGAGTGGGAGTGAAGGAGGATGCTGGGAGAAAAAACAAAATAGAGATACGATTATTTGTAATGTGAACACCACTGTGTCTAAGTATGTCTGAGTGTTCATCCAGGAATAATGGGATGATTATGTACCAGTTCCAGACCACAGAGCAACACTGTCTTTGTTGTTTCTGGTTTCAGTGTGTGAGTGTGTGCCTATGTCAACTCTTAGTATATCAACTCTCCGCATACTCTGTCTAAACTTTTTGGGTCGTGTCAGGATAGCCATTTTCGGAGCTCTGTAATTCACCCGACAAGCAACAGTCCGTGAAATGTCTCAGACACAGCTCTGGCAGTACATGACATATATACCTGTCAGACCACTATCTACATCCTAGTGTAGCAGATACCACTAAACAAATGTGTTCCTATCTGCCTGCCTGTCTGTCTGTCTGTCTGTCTGTCTTCCCATTTGGCTGCTTGCCTGCCTGTCTGCCTGCCTGCCTGCCTGCCTGCCTGCCTGTCTGTCTGTCTGTCTGTCTGTCTGTCTGTCTGTCTGTCTATCTGTCTGTCTGTCTGTCTGTCTGTCTGTCTGTCTGTCTGTCTGTCTGTCTGTCTGTCTGTCTGTCTGTCATTCCGCCTCTCTACCTGCCTGTCTCTCCATCTCAGCAACAAGCTAAGCTAACCATCTGGTCCCTTGAAGCCCAAAGAGGCAGTTCATCTGAGATATTTACATGTGGATTAAAGAGCCATTCTTGTACCTCAGTCTTCATTTGAAAGAACAAAGACTTGAAAGAGGCCACCATTGTGGTGCAGCGCAGCTCTAATCACAGCTGCAGTTTCACCCCTGGCCTACTGATTACTGTGCAGCTGGGCCTGCAGCTGGGGATCCTCTCCAGCCCACATAAGAGCATGAATCACAATCAACCAACTCAACTCTTCACAGCAACAGGACAGCTGGAAAGAGACAATGGTACCAAAACCCATTTTTCATGCAAAAATGTGAAATTCACTACAATTGGATATAAACTTTGTCATTATTTCTATGTAATGAATGGCTATTTAGTTTTGCTCAATCTCCAGATGGCTGGCATCTCTCAGCTGGGCTGTTGAGGGCAGTGTGTTCATTTCTGCCAGGGGAAGTCCTGCTGGTACCCATGGAGGGGAGAGAGGCTGTGACCTTCTGATGGAGCCTGGCAAGCAGTGACAGCACCAGGTAGCTCCTCTGACCTTTATCCCCTACTCTCCCTCTCCCTCCCCATAGACTCCCTATTGGCCCTGGACTGACTGCTGTTTCACCCTCCCTCTCTTTATCCCTACATGCTAACCCTCTCTCTACAGTCCACCTCGATCTCCTTGCTTTCCTCTCCTCCAATATGTCCCCCCCACACACATACACAAACATAACCCCTGGAAGCATTGACCTCCACCCCGCTGAAAGAGCCCCAGACCTGCAGCGAGATCTGTGCCCCCCTTCCCCTCTTTCCCCCACTGAAGAGAGCTGAGCCTGGCCTTTAGAGTGGGGCAAGAGAGGGAGGGAGACAGATGGAGAGGGAGAGGGAGACAAGGACCAAGAGCCCCACAGTCCCTGGGTGCTTTGGGAGCGACATCAGTAAACCTATTACCTGCCGTATCTACATCTCTGCCTCAAGGACACAAACAATAACACCACCGACTGTAAAGACAGGAAGTGGATGACTTTACAATAGATTGCCATTTGAAATGTGCAACTCGTACACAATCCTCTTCCAGCGAGAGAGAGATAGAGAGAGAGAGAGAGAGATAGAGAGAGAGAGAGATAGAGAGAGAGAGAGAGAGAGAGAGAGAGAGAGAGGAGACAGGGAGCCCTGGCCTGTCTCTGAACCAGGGTGGTTTGTGTCAGTGGGCGTCCCACAGAGAGGAGTCAGCCAGAGATAACCCACATCTGACATCATAGGCCGCCGGATCAAACCTCTGTCTGGACAGTCAGGGCAAGCTGCCACAGCACCATAGCCTTTGTGACAGTAGGAGGTGGAATAGCAGACTGCTGACACACATACATCAATACACACAAGCACGCACACCCAAACACAAACACATATCCACACACACACACACACACTCACACACAAACACACACACCATATTCAGAGGGTTCCAAACACAGATGGATTTCCTCCCAAACCCATTACAGCCTCTCAGCGGGTTCACTGACAGCAAAGCCAGAGCTCCACAGCTGCCTGCGTCTGCAGGCAGATCCTGCCCACTGATAGAGCTCCAAGGTGGGGGTAGAGACAGGGAACAAACCCCCTCACTCTCACCAGGACATTTCCCTAATGCAGATACTATATCACAGTCACAGCTCCTTTCTCCCTGTCGCACACAGCCTTAGCTCCTCACATTATATCTCATCTGAATGACTTAGTGGGCAGGCTGTTACAATGGAACACGGACGGAGGTGGGAGAGTCGAGGAAGAAGGGGTGGCAGGGGGAAGGGGTGGAGGCAGGGGGGAGGGAGGTGGAAGGACGGATGACAGGAAGGAGATAATCAAGGGTAGGGGAATGACACGCCGCCTTTGTGTATCTGCAAGGGGCTTTGCCTGTCTGCATGGCACTGATACTGCTGATGGACAGAGACGAGAGAGAGAGAGAGATAGAGAGAGAGAGAGAGAGAGAGAGAGAGAGAGAGAGAGAGAGAGAGAGAGAGAGAGAGAGATAAATGTGATGCTTTACACAATGTGTCTGGCCCTACCAAGGTGATGGCTGCTGAGGTTAAACATCTGATAGTCTTCAGTGACTGTACAGATGATGTACAGCCCCGTGTAGTCCCTAGAAATGCCCGCAACTCCACAGCGACTGTGAACTGACATCCAATCTGGTGTGTACCACTACGGTATCCACTTAGCTACTCGACTTTCTCTACTCGGTTGGGCTGCATCTGTGTCACACTGTCTAGTTGCTGAATCATAAAAATAGAGAGATAGAGAGAGGGGGAATGGTAACAAAGAAGGCTAGAAGTAAGAATATGCTATCTTAAGGAAGGGGACAAGGAAGAGAGAGAGAGAGAGTGTCTTACCGAGGCAGGAGCTGTCCATATCCTCATAGCCCACGCTGCAGACACACTTCCCCAGGGGCACCAGCCAATCACCATCCGCCCCGCAGTACAGCTTGGGGGGGTCTCTCTCCTCAGCGTGGTCCACACACGCCCCCCTTACCTCCACCAATGAGGAGGAGTCGACGCGCGGCACCGTGTCGGGGAAGGAGGCCAGGTTCCTCAGGGTGAAAGGGCACTTCTTATAGTAGACCCTGACTGACACCAGGGCGATGCAGGCGCCGATGTCCTGGAAGGCCAGGTAGAAGCCTTTCCGAGTGATGGGCCCCACCTCGCGGACCTCAGTGTTCAGCTTGAGGATGCGGTCGCCCAGGTCCATCTGGGTGAAGCTCTCGTCGGCAGCGATGGTGTCGATCTTGGTGAACTGGGAGGATTTGAACTTGACGCCGTGGGCCTCGTCGGTCTCGTAGTAGAAAAGGTTAAAGGTCTCCTTGCAGGTGCCCGACACCCAGGGGATGGAGTTGCAGTCGCGGAGGGTGAACCGCAGCTCCACGTAGACCTTTTGGGCTGCCTGGCGGAAGATCCAGTTGGAGCGGAGCCAGTTGTTCTGGTTGGGTTCCATGACGTGGCACACCTGGAAGGTGTGGATGGGCCGGTTGTGCTCATCCATCTCTGTTATTGCGTCCCACTGCGGAGGAGAGGAGAGATGTTTCAAATGACACCTTCTCAAGCTCGCCACTTTGAGCTGAAAAGCATGCACAATAGGCGACGGACACCCCTTTTTGTATGAAATAGGCATTTTGTTCTCATGTTCGCCTGTCTGCCCATCATGACGAGCTGACTAGTCACCCGTTCCCACGTCGCTCGATGTGGGGGGCAGTTGAACAGCCGAGGGAATGCTCCAGAAGGTCGCAGAGGTTGTTCGTCCCTATTTTGTTGGAATAAAAGCTAATGGAGGTTTTGAGCCTAGGCCCTTCAGCTCTACCCTCTATTACTGCAGCATAGCCCCATGGGCTGACCCCAGTAAACCCCAAACCTTCCTCACAGAATCAAATTACCTGGCCAGGGACTCACAGCTGGTTCCGGAAGGGGTCCGCACAGACTCTGCATGAATGCAGCCCAACAAGTCCAAAATCATGAAACTATCAGCAATAACGGAACACACCTTCAAACCTCCAAATACATTTTGACCTTTCTACAAAATCCACATCATCTAATAGCTGAGCATGCAATTCAAAGACTAGATTTATTTCAATGGGTTTCAACTAGGTGCTTGTTTAGCATAAGTATCCTACTTGAGGAACAATATGTGCTTCTAATACAGTGTTTTGGTGACTCAGTGGTCTGGTTCTATTTCTGCCTGAGCGAAGCGAGGCTGGAGCATGTGCGCCAGTCTGTACATCTCTCCCCTCCCACACACAAACTAGCTTTAATATATGACTGATTACGATCATCTCAATAGATTTGACTCAAGCACAGTTCTACGTCTAGAGTGGCGCTGTAGAAATAGCGGCGATTAGAGGTGTCTCGGTCTATACACACAGACACACACACACTGTGCCATACATTCTAATTAATGAGACGGAATAGAACAGAAGCTCTTTGTTAACAAACGAGAGAATAGGGGAAAAGGACAGATAATTCATGCCAATTATGTCTGCGATAAGCCAGCTCATTTAATGAGTAGTTTTCTACTTATCTCCAAACTACCACCACACCAGAACAGTAATCAAGATTTTGTGTTTGTCTCACACACTCATTATCCATTTTAATAACATGTTTTAATTTAATCACAAAAGATGACACAATTTAACAGTTTTCCCTCAAGGCATCACAGTAATCATAACGTCATTAAAACAAATTGATTGATTAAGTATCATATTGCCTAATAAGTGCGCCGCCATTGCACTAGGAATTCCAAGTAGATCTCAATGTCCAACCTTGTATGTTGCACCAAATACGAAAGCACTTTTGACATATTCCGGCAGTATGAATAGAAAGACATTGTGAACCTTGGCTCTTGATGATTGTCTAGCTCTGCTCCACCCTCCCAGACACAGATGTAGCGTGGATGTGCTACTGTAACTAACCGAGCAAGCTGATCAGCACAAGTTTGGATGGAAGATGTCGCCACTGGCGCCAGTCTCAGCTCCCACATTTCCTACTGTAAAGAATCCTCCCAGGTCTTTCAGACACACAACACATACTTTCTCCCTCAACGGTGCTCCGAGTGTGTGTGTGTGTGTTTGCGTGAGAGAAAGCATGCGGCCTCATGGGGGACACGGTGACAGTGACAGTAGATGTGTTCGGAAAGGTGAACTCTGAACCCTGTGTCTGACACGAGTGTGTGTGTGTGTCCTTCGGGTCGTCCCCCTGCCATCTCCAAGTGACCCCAGAGAAGAAACCGAGGCAGCAGACTGGCCCTGGTGCCCCCCCCCCCCCCCCCTCCCCCTCTCTAGAGCTCCCAGCTCAGTCTACTTCCCGGACCCAGAGGGTCCCCACAGCGATGCAGCGTGACGCCTCTGAGACAGACATCCGTCTGTCAGCAGGACCAGCCCTCCGCCAGATCCCCCTGCCCAGGGAATCGTCCCTTCAAACTAACCAGAAACATTCTGCCACCAGGGCCCGGTCTCCACACTCCCAAACTTGAGCTTTGTCATCAAGGGGCTCCTGGTGTTGATCCACTTCCCTGGAGTGATCTCAGAGGGGAGAGAGGAGTGGCAGAGACACACTGAGAGAGAGAGAGAGAGAGAGAGAGAGAGAGAGAGAGAGAGAGAGAGAGAGAGAGAGAGAGAGAGAGAGAGAGAACGACAGAAAGAGAGAGAGAACGACAGAGAGATACAGAGAGAGATGGAGAGAGACAGATAGAGAGAGACAGCTAGAGATTGACAGAGGGAGATAGAGCGAGAGAAAGACACAAGGGAGAAAGAGATAGAGAGAGAGAGACAGGGAGGGAAAGATAAAGACAGAGAGACACAAAGAGAGAGAGATAGAGAGAGAGACAGGGAGAGATAGAGAGAGACACAAAGAGAGAGAGAGAGATTTAGAGAGGGACAGAGAGAGAGATCGAGAGAGAGAGAAAGAACAAGGGCAAGAGTGTGACTGAGAAGGATTGCTTCCCGAGCGGCATGGAATGAGCAGGGTGTTGTTTCATTGTTTCAGGGGATTGGAGCGTGTAGCTGGGTGTTGTACCTGCCAGGGCCTGGCTCAGGGAGCAAGGTGAGACGTAGCCTCCAGGAAGGGCCTGGTTAAACACCACACTGGGCTCCCTGTCCCCTGGCAGGCACCCTGGACCACTGGATCATATTCAACTGACCTGACATGGTTCCAATTAACGATCAGATCACAGTTTCATACAGGCCTGTTGGGTCCACGGACTGGGAGAGAGAGGTAGAGAAAGAGAGAGAAAGAGAGAGAGAGAGAGAGACGGAGAGTGGACATTCAATCCCATCAAATAATTCACAGAACTCTGTCATTCTTTGGAGGACGTGTTTGTGTGTGTGTGTGTCTGCGTGTGTCTGTGTTTGTGTGTCTGTGTGTGCTTTGTTTGTGCATGTGTCAGCGCTCAGATATTTCCACTCAAGGTCAGAACTCACAGTAGACTATTCATACTGTAGTGAACAGGTATACCGGTACATATGCCTCTTGCCTATGTTTTTGATGTTGATTTGGCTTAGCAGAGGTCCTTATCTTATGCAGCAAAGAAACAGAACACACAACAAACAGCTCAACATAGATCTAACCTCAGTTTGATATTTAAATTTTAATATTTAAAGTTTTCAATTTCCTCAGAGCCTATTAAGAGCCTTAGCTGTGTCACACCTGCTGCAAGCCAATCTTTTATGTATTATTAAACTTGGTCAAGAAGTGAGCGGGATTGATTTCTCTGTGAGACGAGGCAGATTTTCTCTCTCTCTCAGAGACAGGACAGGGCTCCCTGTCTTCTCTCTCTCTCTCTCTCTCTCTCTCTCTCTCTCTCTCTCTCTCTCTCTCTCTCTCTCTCTCTCTCTCGCGCGCGCTCTCTCTCCCTCTCTCTCTCTCTCTCCCTTGTGAACGAGAGCCAATCACTTAGATTCGTCGGCCAGAGGTGAGGCCATTCTCCTCCAACTGTAAAGCTGCCATGACTTTAACGGACATTATCACCATGGTTGCCGTGGTACGGCAAAAGGGAAATTAAACATTTAGAGATTCCACTCCCTCTTCAGAGCAGCCTTGTAAATGGGAAGGACTTTTATGAGGCATTTAAAAGTCAAATGTCCGGTCTGTCTGAATTAGAAATGGCTCAGATTCCCTGTAAGAGAATTACTTTATCCTTACTTTACTGGTGGAGGGACTGTTAAAGCCATCGGGGGGGAATGGAAGAGTCCGAGGAGGGGAGGAGGACCGGAGAGTGGACAGTGAGTGGGTTTGTTAAGAAGAGGAACAGGGATGGAGGGGGGGGGGGCAGAGCAAAGACACTGTAGGGAGCAAGGAGGCACGCAGAGGGCAAGGAGGGAGGGGGCAGTGAAGGGCTCAGGGAAGAGGCAGGGGTATGGGTGTGGACGGGCAGATAAGGTTCAGGGAGCGATGTCGGCGACACCGTTTATGTCGTCGCGTGAGTGGACTACCGAGAGGCCTATCTGACTTGCAGAGCTGAGAGACAAGACGGAATCCTTATTCTCTCAAGCTCAGTGAAATAACTGACACATTAGTGAGAGAAAATGAGGGAGAGAGAGATCAGAGTAGAACCAAGTGCAACAAATAATGCTGGAAAGCACGGAATTCAACCACTTCAGTCTTCGATAAACCATTCATAAAATAGCAGCGTTGCTTATAAGTGGCTTCTCTGCATTTTACAGTCTGATGTCAATACAAGATGTAACAATAGCACACCACAACAGAACACAATGCTCTCTCTCTCACACACACACACGCACACAGACACGCACACGACATCATGTGGTAATTAGTGGCGCACGGAGTAAGCGAATAGCAAGGGACCACCTTGGGCGTTGTGTTATTTACTGCCCACTGTGCGACTGAGATGCCATGGGATTGATCCAGGGGACGATCAAACGAGCCTTGCTAATCCATACTCATAATCAACGCCCTTCTGGACTGAGCAAACGTATCGACAGACTGTTCACAGTCATGAACGGCATCCCGCAGCTTGGTGACGAGGACACAAGCTGGGGGATAATATAAGGGCCTCGGGTCTTAGCTGTGCATACTGATGGACCCCCAAGCCAGAACTGGAGGGAGACATGGTGTGTGTGTGTGTGTGTGGACGATAGAGATAGGGAGATGGAGAGAGAAAGAGAGGCGGAGAGGAGAGGAGGAGACGAGGAGACAGAGAACCGAAGGGAGAGAGAGGGAGCGGAGAATTCACTTGTATGTGGTATGAGGAAAAGATTTGACCAGCAGGTCGACAGCTGAAACGTTGGATTTTTTTCCTCGCGAGGGTTATCAAAGCCTCTGTCCTGTGGAGGTGCACGGGAACACACTGGTTCATCAAAGCAGTGGTTCTCTAAATGGCTGAAGAAAGTTTGCTGTGAACAACACACACACGCGCACAGACGCCGTGGACAACAGTGATGCGCACTTTCAGTCCGCTTTGATCCTCCAAAGGCAGAGAGTCCACTGAGACTCCTGGCCTCTCACCGAGGACTTGGCTCAGCACTTCACAGCTTGGCAGCACGGTGGCGAAGTTGAACGAAAGTTGATGAGGAAAACTTTGAAACAAACCGTGCGTGTCCTTGTGTGCGCATCTCTGTTGGTGTCTGTTTATCTTTTTGTGTGTATCTGTTAGAGGGCGACACCAGGGAATGAGCCTCGCCTGGATACATTGAAATGAATCTCCCATACAAACCCTTTCTCTGTGACTGTACAGCATATGCATTTATATATATATACACTATATACACAGAACACTGGATGCATGTACATATACTGAATATTATATCTGCATGTATGTGTGGGTGTGTGTGCGTGTGTTTGTGTGCACGTTGGTTGATGTGTGTCTATGGGCTGAAGGATACAAAGAACTGAATAACTTCTGCATTAAAAGGGCAATTTTCCCTCCACTCGTCTTTTTCTTTCTCTTTTGTGCTTTTTCCATACCTGTTCTCTGTCTCTGTCCCTTTACCCTGGTATTGGGTCAGGTATTCAGGCCGCCCCGCCATAGTATTCACAGCTCGGGAAGTGAAAAATACATCACACACACACAGGAGGGAAGGAAGGAAGGAGGAAGGAGGAAAGACAGAGCCAGCCTCTCGCAGCAGGAAAACAGAGGGGGAGACAGACACTGTTTATCAGCCACCGCAGAATGAACAGGTTGGTCTCTCATTGTTAAAACGTATATTGGTTTTGAGATAGGATTCAAATTCCAGCTAGCGCTGTCCTGGCTAGTTTCATTCAACGTCAATGTGGACATTGTCCTGTGGCACCTGTTTGAGGTGCCACTAGACTGTCTGCAGGATGATATAAGAAGGATAACACACCGAGGGCTTCCAAATGATTTACCCCGAGAATGATTCCAACATAAATTTTTTATTTTGGGGGGAATGGTTTTGGCGCCTGTCTCAACGAACACAACACTTTCCGTGACTTTCCTGTTTATTTCGAGTAAATGTGATTTGGTTGCCCTGGAAACTATGCGAAGGCGCCTTCAGATGATAGGAGAATACCTCCACAAGGACTGATCACACACGCACACACACAGACACACCACACAGAAGGGCATGAAGGCGTGCACACACACAGACACACACGCACACACAGCGGAGTGTGAATCAGTGAAGCCTCGCGACACCAGGTGTGTTTTTACCTGGTCTCCAGGGTCGACTTTCCTCAATTAACTCCAGGCGGGCAGCTAGGGGAAAAACAGAGCTCACCAACAAGAACAGCAACACCCGTCTGTTCGCTCTCTGCATCGCTCCCTCCCTCTCTTTATTCCCCCTCCATCCCTCTTTCAGCTCCATTTCTCGCTCACTTCTCTCTATCTCTACTGCCTCCATCCTCTGCCCCCCCCCTCCCGATTCTTCGACTTTGCTGGCGCTTTCCAGGGAGCCCCCCCCCCCCCCCCACCATGTTGCGCTCCCTGTTATGCTGCCTGATAATGGCTGCTCTCTGTGTCGCCAGGACGACAAGATTTGTAGTCCATCCCTGGCCCGACAGTAGAGGGGGTGAAGTGTGTGTGTGTGTGTGAGAGGGGGGAGGAAGGGGCGTGATGGATGCAGCCCCACACACCTACAGCCCAGCTGGGAGATGGAGGCTGGGATGCAGGAGGGGAGCCCGGTGAGGAGCAGAGGGGACGAGGAGGAGGTGCCGTTGCTAGATGAATGAGGAGAGGAGAGTTGAATGAAAAGTCTCGGGGCGCCAGGGAATCTGAGGTCAGCTTTGACTTTATGAACAAAGAACAAACAATAAAGAAAGGGAGAAAAAAAAAGAGCTAAACTTTGTGCGTTTGTGTGTTATGTTTCTGCACTGCATGTACTGTGTGTGTGCCTAAGTAAGGATGTGTGTGTGTGTGTGAGCTGGCCTCTTTAGACAGTAGGGTCCGTATGTACGGTGATTTGTATGCTGACAGAACATTGTCTGTAATAAGGCTCTGTAAGGAAAACAGCATGTGTGCATGCATGTGTGTGTGTTTGTCTATATTCATGCCTGTGTGCCTTTTCATGCCTATGGATGCATGCAAATGCGTTTAATTACGTGTGTGCGCGTAGTCATCGCATTAGGGAGAAGGACAGGACTGTCACCTAAGGGCGGTCTCTAATGTCATCCATGACAGTATGAGCACGGACACCACATCAATAGTGTTAGTCCCGGTGCTTTCCACTGTGTTTAACTGGGCCAAGAGGACAATCAATGGTTTGATTGGTAAATGAGGTGATTGTCAGTGTGTGTTTCAGAGCGCCTGATTGGTCTTACAGAGCGTGATCATCATGTCGAGTAGAGGGTGTCCTGACTGGCTGAAATCACAACACTTAAAACACTCACAGAGAAGCTTCAGTAGAGTGCCATTCCACTGTCATGACATGGTATTGGTTGAGAGGTATTCCGGGGACCTGACAGAGGGGGCAGGAGAGAGCGGGAGACCACTGACTGTGTGTCTGTTGCGTTGTACAGGGAGCGATCCATCCGAGAAAAACAAATACAAGGGATCCACACAGCGACTCCTTCTGATCCACACACACGCGGCACACACACACACACACCCTCCCAACCCTCCGCCACGAATCGATAAGAGCAATTGTGCAGCCATGAGCGAATGAAATCCAAAGACCCAGAGCTCCCGCTCGTCTCTGCATCCATCATGGCGAATGAGAAGCCAGCAGGGCGGTCCTGAGCTCCCATCAATAACACGGCCCATCTCCCAGAGTGAAGCCCCACTCTCTGGGTAACTCTGCCTCCGTCTCAGGGTTTGCGTTGATAAAACACCATCATATGAACTTGTTTACTTGAAATGCTACAGAAACAATGTATTAAGTTGCTACGTAAGTACTCCATAAAGTGACTGCCGAATAACCTTTTGATGATGTTTTGTCATTTAAACTCTTTCATTTAGACCTAAATTTACATTTACATTTACATTTAGTCATTTAGCAGACGCTCTTATCCAGAGCGACTTACAGTAAGTACAGGGACATTCCCCCCCGAGGCAAGTAGGGTGAAGTGCCTTGCCCAAGGACACAACGTCATTTGCCACAGCGGGGAATCGATCCGGCAACCTTCTGATTACTAGCCCGACTCCCTCACCGCTTAGCCATCTGACTCCCAGTTGGATCCCAGTTAAATATGGTTAACGCATTGTTATGGTAGTCTGGGATTCTCAAATTTCAAAGTTTATCGCCATTTGTTACAAGTACACGTTGACTGGACATATTGGGTCCTGATCCTCTTGACCATCCCTAGTGGCCTATCAAAACCTTTTATTAATAAACTAAACCTGTAATAATTCCGAACCTATATGAGCTACCATAGTATATAGTATACTAGTATAGTATAGTATACTATAGTATTGTATACAGTACTATTATTAACAGGGTTTGGTGTTAATGCAACACATTATGTTGAGAAAAGAGGAGGCTATCTTCACATCCCACCATCAACATTCCTCTTCTCCAAATCAGGAACAATACAAGACTGAACAGAAGAGAAGAACAGAAGCAGCGAAGCAAAAATGTCACCTCCTACAGCTCGCACTGGGCTAGAGAAAGGCTGGGAGATAAAGAGGGGGAGAGAGAGAGAGAGAGAACTAGAGAGAGGGAGAGAAAGCAGGTGAGAGAGAAAGAAAGGGAGGGAGAACGAGTGGTGAGAAATAGAAAACAAGCAATTTATTGGCACGGTACAGTGTCTTAGTGACAGCTTCTCTAACCCTCTGCAACAAATGAGCTACTCCAGCCATAGACATGTAATTCCACAGCTCAATGTATGAAGGCTTGGTCGGAGAGCAGTATTGGAGCTGTGGATGACCCACAGACTGTGGACAGAGAGGTAGACAAAAAGGGAGAGAAAGAGAGGGAGAGAGTGAGAGAGGAAAACAGGATAGGTGAAAGCTGTGGACCTTGTCGTGTGTCTTGTCCTCCTTCCCTTCTCCATCTTTGTCTTTCTTTGTTTCTCTCTTTCTTTCTGCCTCTCTCCCGCCTAGATCTTGTCATAACAGACGGCAGCTTGAGACCTTTCTTTATCCCTGCCTGAGTCAAGCTATGCGTGGGAAAACGGGGGGGGGGGGGGAGAAGAGGTTGCCGTTTTACATATCTATTTTTGCTGGAGAGGCAGGCAGCAGTCTGGAATGTCAATGTGTGGCTCAGCAGGCTTTGACTGATGTGGGATCAGAGTGACAGATGTACACTGCAGAGCTGCAGCGACACACACACACACAAGCACGTACGCACACATGCATGTGCTCGCAAGCACACACACGGACACATACTGTATACACACACAAAAAGCTGTTAGCTAAAGCTGTGGGGGGTGACCAACTGTATAGATTACGCCAGGTCAACCATTTAGAAGAATGTGTATACACACACACACACACACACATTACCTATTTCTTTTCTGTCCAGGACAATATGGAGGATAGATGTGAAGTCTAGCCTAGCCTAGTCTAGGATAGAGGCGTCTACCACTTCAACTACATTGCAACGGATGTAACCATGAGAAAAAGACTAGCGCAGCTTGCTTTGATGAAACCAGCCTTATTCCCCTCAAACCAAACGCGGTAATAAAGATAACACCGGCATTCAGACAACAAGGGCAGAGGGTTGTCTCACTCAGAGCAGCAGACATGCTTTGACTGTTTTCACAGTCTGCTGCACTCCTCTATTCTGAGAATGAGGCTGCGTCTGTCAGACAGAGAGGAAGGGAGGGAGAGGAAGGGATCGGTTGAGCCGGAGAGAGAGAGATTGAGCCGGAGAGAGAGAGAGAGAGAGAGAGAGAGAGAGAGAGAGAGAGAGAGAGAGAGAGAGAGAGAGAGAGAGAGAGAGAGAGAGAGAAAGAGAGAGATGTATGAGTGAATGGGGAGGGAGTGAGACAGAAAGACAGCAATAGAGAGATGGTGTGAAAGAGAGAGAGAGATATTCTGTGTGTGTGTGTCTGAGTGAGTGAGCGTGTTTCAGTCTCCACCCCGGTGTCTGTCTGTGTCGGTCCTGTCCCACAGGGCTGAGTGTCTGGGTGTAACAGCCTGAGACATCCTGCAGCCTGGCCCATCGGTGCCCAGTCTGGCCTGGTTAGACACAGCACATTGGAAATGGAGGTGGAAGGAGCAGAATGACCTGTCTGCTCACAAAAGAGATCAATTAAAGGAGAGCTGGCCAGATAGGGATAACAGCGAAAAATATATAGAGAGTGAGATAAACAGAGTTAAAGAGAGTGAGTGAGAGACAGTTAGAACAAGAGAGAAAGAGAGAGAGAAAAACAGAGGGGAAGAAAGAGCGGGGGAAAGGGATGGAGAGAGGGATGAGGAGAGAGGGATAGAGAGAGGGGTGGAGAGAGGGATGGAGAGAGGGGTGGAGAGAAGGATGGAGAGAGGGATGGAGAGAGGGGTGGAGAGAGGGATGGAGAGAGGGATGGAGAGGGATGAAGAGAGGGGTGGAGAGAGGGT